>NW_027463440.1:0-22040 GCF_050947455.1 Rhinoderma darwinii | reverse complement strand
TCCAACCAAGCTCCAACCAAGCCCCCCCATCCATCCCTCCAACCAAGCCCCCCTTCCATCCAACCAAGCTCCCCTTCCAGCCCTCCAACCAAGCTCCCCCATCCATCCCTCCAACCGAGCCCCCCAGCCCTGCAACCGAGCCCCCCATCCATCCCTCCAACCGAGCTCCCCATCCAGCCCTCCGACCGAGCTCCCCATCCATCCCTCCAACCAAGCTCCCCATCCATCCATCCCTCCAACCAAGCTCCCCATCCATCCCTCCAACCAAGCTCCCCATCCATCCCTCCAACCAAGCTCCCCATCCATCCCTCCAACCAAGCTCCCCATCCATCCCTCCAACCAAGCTCCCCATCCATCCCTCCAACCAAGCTCCCCATCCATCACTCCAACCAAGCTCCCCAACCATCCCTCCAACCAAGCTCCCCAACCATCCCCCAAACCAAGCCCCCCCCATCCATCCCTCCAACCAAGCCCCCCTTCCATCCAACCAAGCTCCCCTTCCAGCCCTCCAACAAAGCTCCCCTTCCAGCCCTCCAACAAAGCTCCCCTTCCAGCCCTCCAACAAAGCTCCCCTTCCAGTCCTCCAACCAAGCCCCCCAGCCGATCCCTTGTCTTATTTGAACCCAGGACCCAAGATCTGCAATTAACCCACTTCCATTGGTCGAAAACTATTATCTTAGGACTACAGACCGAGAGCTGAACGTATGGGGGATTATTGTGCCGGACCTAAAACACCGCCCCATTCACGTGAATCATTTAATCCTGATCTGATCTCATGGTCAAGACTCTGCACCAGTCTGAGCCCAGCAGCGATTACAGGATCAACGCAAGAAAAGCCTGATCCGGGAGACGCACAGAGGCCGCCATGAGCGAGAGAACAGGAATGTGTCAATCACATGGAGTGACATCTGAGCACCGGGCCACCACGTACTGCAGTTCTCTACAGTCACATAAGGAGGCTGAAATTCGGTCAGGACAGGTTACTTCTCACAGCTGAGGGTTTGTTACAGTTGTATCCAGTCTAGACAATCCTCTGTTTGCTGAACAGCCTGCACTTCAGACTGATCCATTTTACCTGCACCGATACATTGTGTCAGTCTGGAATCCAGAGGATTGTCTAGACTGGGAATTGTAGCAAACTCTCAGCTGTGAGAAGTATTAGGAAAGAACAGTTTTTAAGCTTCTAAACGCAAACAATATTTCCATTCACTAACAGCAAACAGAGATCTTGAAAATGATGAGGAATGGGGGCGGGGTTTACACCACAAGTACCCCCCCCCCCACATCCTCAATCTCCACACAGTGGGCAGCCGATCCTTCAAGGTTGCAGAGGAGAGGTAACAAGGAGGTCACTGCGAGCTACAGGCCCATCGAGAAACGGGAGCGAGCGGCTGATGGGACTGTGTGGGCTGCAGTGTTCTCATCCTACAAGAATTCAGCAGGACCAGGAAAATTGTGCCAAACCAGAGCAGGATTTACTGGAGATCCACAAATCTTGGGTGATCCGGCATCAATGCGGAATGCCGAGCTTGTGCTCATACACAGCAGCCAATCTGAACAAGCAGTGCTGCAGTGTAAAGCAAGGGGGAGCAGAGCAACAAACCGGGCTGCAGTGTACATCAAAGGCAATCAGACTATACAGCCGAGTTGGGAGACACAGATCACAGCTTAATGGTGGAGCTGCAGTGTAAAGCATGGGGCAGAAGAACAGAAGCATGAGCCTTGGATGAGACAGCAGGACGAATTTAGAATAATTGTGCCCCGAAGTGAGCGACGCTGCACGGTAAAGTAACATGGAGAATTACAGTACTTAATGCTGAGCATTTGTCGCATTCGTAGTTCTGTAACGCGCCCGCTGTAGAGAACGATACAAAAATATACCCCAAACACACACTGTCTTCCGGGACCAAGCCACAGACGTTTTTAATGACTTAAGAAAATCACAAAAGGAGGAGATCTTTATAAAAAAAAAAAAAAAAAAAAAAAAAAACTATATTAAGCACCAAATTTTGTAAACTCTTTTTCGGTAATAACCACATCCTCCTATTGGCGCTTCAAGAAAACGCGAGCCGCGTGCGACTTCCTGCTGTGTCCTGACAATGGGGCTTCCTGTTCTACAGAACAGGAAGTAAGCTGTGCAAAGGGAAATTACCGTCCACCCGAGAGACTTCAGACCTTAAAGGGGAACTACTCTAATAAAACGGCGTGCAGGAAGGAGAACTGGGGGCAACTCTCCAATCCTACATTAGAGAGAAGGCGCTTCCAGGATGAATCATTCCAGGGAAATCAAGAACCGGTCACCTCCGCACCGACAGACACGCCCCTAATAGCTTCATAGAGAACTCATCCACTAAAACCTGCTGCACGGCATAGCAAGAGATGTTGCTCCCACCCCCATTAAACTACTGTACAACAACTACTGGTATAAACTCTACATATCCCACAGTGCAATGCAGCATGCACTGAACCTGTAGGGCTGCCGAAATAAGCAGCCATCCGATTTTTTATTTCACTGCAGCTTTGGATGTGACTGGAGTATAATGTCATTTAAAGCCAGCCTAAGTTAAAGGGGTACTCGGATGTAATAGAGGGGGTCCTTAGTTCAGGACTCCTGTATTAGCGGAGAGCGGCTACAAAGAGCGGTTATTACTCTGGAGGACCCGGCCTGTTCATACATTACACAGACTTTGTAATACTTCCTGTCACCTGTGGTGGCGCTGCAGAGAAATTGAACACGCAGTTCTTCCATAGTTTACAGCTGATCGCTGGGGGTCCCAGCAGCGGGACATCCTTTGACTTGCTTATAGTTGGGATCTAACAATGAGGGACTATCGACAGTGGAGGACCCCTTTAAGTCTACACGTGATCTGGAGTACATTTTGGAAATCCATTAGAAGTGAGCAGATTGCTGGTGACCGGTGCGCTCGGCTGCTGGTGGTTATTTGACATTTAGTGCTGCGTTTTCTGGATGATGTGCGTGCGTTGGAGCAGCGCTGACCCAAAAATGATAAAAAGTCAAAACTTCACTTTTCACTTCTGCTGGGAAACGATAGAGGAACTAAAAGTGAGGAAAGTCTCGTTATTTCAAGCATACAACGCACTTTCCTGATACTCCGCTCAAGGGACACTGCACCCCCAGACTATTACTCTCTGCTATCAGCCATTTCAGACCGGAAAGATGCCGACAGTAGGACAGGTGAATGCAGTCTATTGCTCGCTGTCATCAGCCATTTCGGTCTGGCGTGAGGTGGACTGTGGTGTTCTTGAATGGGATGAGTCTCCCCCCCTGAAAACCCCCAAATTACAGTTTTGAACATTTCATTGAACAAAAAGGAGAAATTCCTCCAATCACCTAAATCCTCCATCCATATATAACAGAATATTAGCAGTGATGGGGGCAGGGCGGGGGTCGGGTGTTTGCCGTTGTAACCGGATCTCTCGGATTGGCCTGGTTATAAGGGGACAGAGGGTACCCAGACAGCGTTCCGGCCAGGGCTCCCCAGGGTGCAGTTATTGGGGCTCCCTGCACGCGGAGTACATGGGTGTGAGCCTGATCCTCTGTTATCTGGATCATCCCAGGTTCCTGCCGATATTATAGAAGCCAAAAACCTCCCCAAAATCTGATTTTACAGCAGTCAGGTTTTCCACCCTGCGGCTTCTTTTTTATATAGGATTTGTTTTCGGAAAGAAGTGACACCCAATATGCCCGCCCGACAGGCCGGTTCACACAGCAGCACAAAAAGGACATAAATGACTGATCCTCCTGGTTCATGAATAGAATGCTAGAGCTACAGTGAAGACTGACATCAGAGAAGTTCAAAAAGGGAGAGGCGCAGGGGACGGTCTGCTGTATGGGCACTTTAAGGTCAGACATTAGTAGTCGTTACCCAAGTTGGAGATCGCAGTATAGATTAAGTGGCGAATCCGGGGCCTATGTTTGCAGGTCATTCTTTGATTGATTTTGGCCTATATTCTATATAAATATTATAACATTTCCTATATTATAAAGGACAACAGGACTGGCTTCACTCTGCTGCACGGTGACATTGAAGCAGCGCGACGGTCCCTCCCTGCTTGTTCAGGGTCTGTATGGAGCGCGCTCTGGTGATTTGCATTCATCTTTACACCAGACACTGTACAGTTATCTTATGTAATGCCCCCCTGCATTATAGGAGCTCAGCCAAGCTGTTAGGAAATGTCTGACAACAAGCTTGCTGACTGTTTCCAATGACAAGGAAATTGCAAGTGCAGCTCTGGAATATAATACAAAACAAAAGTGACTAAGAATAAATCTGCATATAAACTAAAAATGGAGTTTTAATCAAACAGAAACAATCATGGTCGGGCACAACTTTTACCCAAGATGCATCTCATCTCACCCCCCTACCGCTGCATTGAGTATCGTGGAGGTGATGGAGGGCGTTTGGTGAAGATGCAAAAGAGCTCAACCTGCTCGACTCCGTGAGGTGGTGCTCTCCTATGTGCAGATGCCCCTATGCTAGAGCATAGACACCTTTCCCAATATGACAACACTTCCTGGAAGAGCAGTCAATCACATGATCTCCTGTATCTGCATCACAAGCCCCATGATATTCAATACAAGGCGGCTTTTTATAAAGTTGCTCCCAATCCCAATGGCGGCTCATGGGGCAGCTTTAAATTCAAGTGTAGAATCCCTTTAAGATCATCCTTGAAGGAAAACATTATGGTCACTCATTTGCCGATATGGTAACGTGGTGTACCCTACCTTACCGCCAGGGTGGACGAGGCCTAGGAACACCTCACTCTGGGACAAGCTCAACCTCACACCTCCCCCTCCTTCCTAAAAGTTTCTGGTGCCAAGAGGAATTTGTGGAGACCAGAACATAAGACGGGACGAGAGCGAATAAACGACGGGGGCCAAGACGAGAGAGGAGCGCGGCACCCCTATAGTAATGGATCCTCCCGGCGATCAGACGTCTTCATCTACATCCAGGCCTCTATAAAGCCGGAGGCTTTCCATGAGTCAGCAGAGACAACCAAGGTGGGGGGGGGGGGGATAATGAGTCCGGACCCCCCGAGGGAAAGACACACTGCAGGGATCCGTCATACATAATTGAAGCACGGCCCTACCCACTAGAAAAATTACCTGCTCTGCTTTATCATTATACAGAAGGTGAACAGAGCATGAAAAAGGTGTTTTAATTCCTTGCCACTTTCAAAATCTCTGCTTTCAGTCAGTGAATGGCAAAATCGAAGCTGGATGTAATTAGCTGGTCTGCACGGCACAGGCAGCTGATCAAGATATAGGGTGCCATAAGCGAAGGACCTTAAGGATCCATGGATAAGCGGTCATTGTGCCCCGCTTATCTGGATAGTAGAAAATAAGACGTAAGGCCATATCTATCTCTGGGGAAGCGGAATCCCCACCATTAAAGCTCCTAACAAAGCTGAGCCACTAGGACTCCTGGACTCCCTGGCCATATAACTTGCCCCCGAGTATTCCCAGACATAACGAGATGTCCCAACAACCCCCCCCCCCTCCATACAGACGACCATCCACAGGGCAGCCAGGGGTTAATACAGGAAGAAGCGGATCATAAAACCTTCTACATTTCTAGAACTTCTCTCTCCATCACAGATAATCTCATCCATCAGGGCCGAGCGCTGCCGGCGGCCATACACCGGATTATACAAGACCAACATCACAACCATTTATCTCCGGGTTCTGTAAACGGCTCAATATATAGCTGGGGAGGAATGATAGAGACCCTATAGAGGAAAAGCATGTTATCCCCCCCCCCCGTGGAAGTGACCCTATAGAGGAAAAGCATGTTATACCCCCCCCCCGTGGAAGTGGCCCTATAGAGGAAAAGCACGTTATCCCATGTGGAAGTGACCCTATAGAGGAAAAGCATGTTATACCCCCACATGGAAGTGACCCTATAGAGGAAAAGCATGTTATACCCCCCCATGGAAGTGACCCTATAGAGGAAAAGTATGTTATACCCCCCATGGCAGTGACCCTATAGAGGAAAAGCATGTTATACCCCCCATGGAAGTGACCCTATAGAGGAAAAGCATGTTATACCCCCCATGGAAGTGACCCTATAGAGGAAAAGTATGTTATACCCCCGCATGGAAGTGACCCTATAGAAGAAAAGCATGTTATCCCCATGGAAGTGACCCTATAGAAGAGAACCAACCTTATGGAGGACACATTTCATCATTGTACGACCAACCCTACAGAAGGTCGTAATGAAACCCACATTCGATGGACCCTATAGGTAGTTGGTAAAATTATACTACATTACACGGAGGCCAGAAGGGTAGTAAGAGTGCAATCCACCGTATAGGACGACGGTAACTCATCTTTCTACCACCATCGAGGGGTGACAAGCAAAGTCTTACACAACGGGCCCTATAAACTGGCAGCATGTTAACCCTTGTACAGATGCCCCCATTAAAGGTTACCTAATGAACTCCTATGTAACTGACCCTATAGAGGGGTAAGCAAGTCAATCCTTAAAGGGGCAGCCCTGCTAACAGGTCACACAACTAACTCTTGCAGTCTAGTGGTGTTGGCACTGCAGGACATGAGGGGGGCAGGTTACATGCCCGCGCTGCGCTGGCGCACACCCCCCCACCGTTATGCTGTTTACACTGTACATTCTCCCGGCTGCGCCACGTGATCTCATTACAGGACATGTGTTCACAATTCAATGTAGCCCAAAGCTAATCCATCGAAAGCCCAGATACCTTTCCGAGTAATGTCTGGGGGGGGGGGGGGACTTCTAAGAATGGCAGAGCGCAAGGCCTGTGCAGGTTTATATCAGCCATACTCCAGTCACATCCAAAGCTGCACTTACAAATTACAAGTCAGCCTGGTCGTGATGGACGTGCAACCCTCTAAGTGTTTCTAAGAATTCACACTGCACGTTCCTCTGTGGGAGCGGTCTGATCTACACACTACATCTTCCACAATCCAACGCAGCTAAGCAAGCTCTGTACAGAGAACGAACTAGCAGGGGTATAGCAGGGAGATGTGAGGTCCCAACAGCCTCCGGGAAACCATCAAAACTGTGAATACAGCTTTGGATGTGATTGGAGTATAAGATGAGGAAACCATCAGCGACGGATAAGTATAAAAAAGCTTTTGCAAAGTCACTCAAATTTTCCACGAAGCATCAAACTGTAAAATGTTGAACATCGGAGCGGTGCTTTAAATAGAGCGTTTCCCGTCCCGACCGCGAATACGCAAAGTGGGGCCAGTATTTCCCTAGAAAGTGTCCAACTGCAAAATACAGAACAAAAATCCCAGAAGTATTTTATCTTAGGGCAGTGGTCTCCAACCTGCGGTCGTCAGGGCATGCTGGGACTTGTAGTTTTGAAACAGCTGCAGAGAGGTGGAATCATTTTGCAGCATAATTGGGGGGAGGGGAAAACTACTACAGCGCCACCTCTGGAGCCACATTAACCAACGTATTCTGCTGGTTACACAGCGTACAACTGACCTCCACCGCCCCTCGTGTTGCTGGTTGTTAAAGGGGGAGACCCAGATCTGTAATAGTGGGAATAAATATGCAGTGGCTCCCCCAAAATGACAGGGTGGTCCCGAGCAGGAGACCCCCCCCCCCCCCCACCCTTTATGACATCCATAGGCTCTATAAGGGCCTAGAAAAAGGGGGTCGTCTGAATGGGACTACCCCTTTAAAAAGCAGACCCAGTCCTTCAAGTAGTCAACAGTATACAGGTACTGTTTATGGCAGCCTGCACTGACGGACACTACAGTCCACCTGAAATGGCTGATAACAGGGAGCGAAAATTGTATTCACCTGCCATACAGTCAGACTAACTACCAGATTGCATTGGAGAGAGGATAGACTGCAGGTGTACTGTCCCTTTAAGTGTAGAGATATTCGGTTAGAGCTGCCGGGCATCTCACTTTGTGTCATTTTATCTGTAAAGTATATAAGTCCTCAGAGCGGCGGATAATCCGGGCACACACATCTCTGGGGTGATGACCAGGCTGCAGAGACTTCTCACATTCAGTTCTTGCCATCAGTGGCCCCTGCTCGGGTTTCTGGCCAACCCGTCAGCGCCAGGGTCAGATCTCCCGAGGGCGAACCGGTTACTGGGTGCCGCTTCATGATGACGGGAATTCAGCCAAGGTTACAATGTAACATATTTGTGAATCACTTTACACAACATTGAGAAACTTTGTAAATACTCGGCTTCATCTTGTGCTGCTCTAGAGTTACATCACATCTTTTACTCCAGTCACATCCAGAGCTGTGTGCACAATTTCAAATGCGCTGTGCCGATAGACAGAAACGTGTGTGAGGTTTATGGTCTCATACAAATAGAAGAAATGCTGCAGTGCACTCTATTATACTTGGGTTTAAATTCCTCATCATATGCAATATCTCTGCTTGCTGTCAGTGAATCAGCCCATTCATTTATATCCTGATACTTCACACAGCTGAGGGTTTGAAACAACTGTGTCCAGTCTAGACAATCCTATGAGCTAAACAAAACTCCTGATAATTTGTTACAATGTATCAGTGCAGATAAAATGTATCAGACTGTTTAGCTCACAGAGAATTATCTAAACCGGATACGATTGTAACAAACTCCTAGAATTATTGGGTCAGGAAGGATTTTCAGCCTCTGGATGTACACAATGCGGGTTTCCCATTTACTGACCGCAATGTCTACTCCTCTAGTCACATCCGGAGCTGCATTCACAATTCTGCTGGCTACTATTTAGGAGCCATCAGCACTGGGCTCAAAGACACTCACCATACAAACTTTCAGAAGATGATGGAACATATTTTAGGACATGCATTTTTATTTTTTACTCTGATACAGCACTATCTCCAATAACGCATGACAGCGACACTGTACAGATGCTGAACCAGCAGGAGGATGTTTGGTCTCGCAGCTTTGTAGTCGGTCACTAAACAAAACATCTGCTGCACCAGACAGCACGCACGATGATACGTCTGCAGCAGAACACGTCAACATATATCATATACACAACAGAGACCCTATATACTCATGGATCTGCTCATGGAATTACCAAGTAAGGAATCATCTTCTCTATTTATACCAAGTCCCTAGCCTGTTCTAAAACTACAACTCCCAGCAAAAAAAAAAAAAAGTGTACACAGCTCCTATGCAGACCAATGTGTCTTCATACTTAGACTACAAATAAACCCTGTGCAGCCGGATCCTGCAGCAAGATTCCCTTACATCTGTTCTTTTCTTGCCAACATACATTTAGCAGGAATCTGGATCTGACTACAGATTGTTTGTTTGTAGTCTGTAACCATGGCGACACATAGGTCTGTATAGCAGCTGTAGACACAAAACAGTGAGATTTTTAACCAAGACCATTTGCAAAGTTGATTCCCTTTTTACTCGATGCATTAAAGCAATAAGGGACTGGTCGTGACGTCTAAAGACCCAGAGAAGCAAAAAAAAAAAAATAAATTAAGGATAAATTGTAAAAAGGGGTTATATAAAGTGGACAGTCCCCTTCGATATATTCAGGACTTATTATGCACTACTGTTTGCAGGCCTCAGGCACAGGAATTATTACAGCATTATTGGGCCCTTCTTCTGCATCACCCCTAGGAAGAAATCCCTCCAATACAGGGCGGTGCATACAGTGAATCAAGAAGTCCCTACGAGGACAAGTACAGAACAGTAGGGACTACGTGTACACCGCTCTGAGCCCGAATTGTAATAAATAATTATGTAACTGTTGCTCCTTATGGACGGTAAATAATACTGTATAGAGTTGCGGACGCATTAATAACGTGGGTGAGGAGCGTCCGCATATCAGAGCCGCCTGGAGACGGACAACAAAGACCACAAGATGAGGATCAGTCACTCGGGACCATCTGAAACTCAAACTTCTAGGAATCTTTTTTAAGAGCGAGCGGCGCTGATGTCAGCCGAGAAATATGAACGAGGCCTCCAGCTATAAGGGTCATAAACAACATCACCGGGTCACGGGGGGAGCAGAGAACCCACCACAGCCATAAAGTAACAGCCCAGAAGAGAGAGCGCTCATTTAAAGGTCCAGTAACCCTGAAGTCTGCAGATATCAGTCACATATGATGTAATGTCTCTGGAGGATATAATAGTGCTGGAGTGATATAAGAGGAGCGGCTGATATCAGTCACACATATGATGTAATGTCTCTGGAGGCTATAATAGTACTGGAGTGATATAAGAGGAGCGGCTGATATCAGTCACACATATGATGTAATGTCTCTGGAGGATATAATAGTACTGGAGTGATATAAGAGGAGCGGCTGATATCAGTCACACATATGATGTAATGTCTGGAGGATATAATAGTACTGGAGTGATATAAGAGGAGCGGCTGATATCAGTCACATATGATGTAATGTCTCTGGGGGATATAATAGTGCTGGAGTGATATAAGAGGAGCGGCTGATATCAGTCACATATGATGTAATGTCTCTGGAGGATATAATAGTACTGGAGTGTTATAAGAGGAGCGGCTGATATCAGTCACACATATGATGTAATGTCTCTGGAGGATATAATAGTGCTGGAGTGATATAAGAGGAGCGGCTGATATCAGTCACATATGATGTAATGTCTCTGGAGGATATAATAGTACTGGAGTGATATAAGAGGAGCGGCTGATATCAGTCACATATGATGTAATGTCTCTGGAGGATATAATAGTGCTGGAGTGATATAAGAGGAGCGGCTGA
Source organism: Rhinoderma darwinii (assembly GCF_050947455.1). Taxonomy (NCBI): domain Eukaryota; kingdom Metazoa; phylum Chordata; class Amphibia; order Anura; family Rhinodermatidae; genus Rhinoderma; species Rhinoderma darwinii. Next base: position 11,304 of record NW_027463440.1, on the reverse strand, counting down.
TATCAGTCACATATGATGTAATGTCTCTGGAGGATATAATAGTACTGGAGTGATATAAGAGGAGCGGCTGATATCAGTCACATATATGATGTAAGGTCTCTGGAGGATATAATAGTGCTGGAGTGATATAAGAGGAGCGGCTGATATCAGTCACACATATGGTGTAATGTCTCTGGGGGATATAATAGTACTGGAGTGTTATAAGAGGAGCGGCTGATATCAGTCACATATGGTGTAATGTCTCTGGAGGATATAATAGTACTGGAGTGATATAAGAGGAGCGGCTGATATCAGTCACACATATGATGTAATGTCTCTGGAGGATATAATAGTGCTGGAGTGTTATAAGAGGAGCGGCTGATATCAGTCACACATATGATGTAATGTCTCTGGAGGATATAATAGTACTGGAGTGATATAAGAGGAGCGGCTGATATCAGTCACACATGATGTAATGTCTCTGGAGGATATAATAGTGCTGGAGTGATATAAGAGGAGCTGCTGATATCAGTCACACATGATGTAATGTCTCTGGAGGATATAATAGTACTGGAGTGTTATAAGAGGAGCGGCTGATATCAGTCACACATATGATGTAATGTCTCTGGAGGATATAATAGTGCTGGAGTGATATAAGAGGAGCGGCTGATATCAGTCACATATGATGTAATGTCTCTGGAGGATATAATAGTACTGGAGTGTTATAAGAGGAGCGGCTGATATCAGTCACATATGATGTAATGTCTCTGGAGGATATAATAGTACTGGAGTGTTATAAGAGGAGCGGCTGATATCAGTCACACATGATGTAATGTCTGGAGGATATAATAGTACTGGAGTGATATAAGAGGAGCGGCTGATATCAGTCACACATGATGTAATGTCTCTGGAGGATATAATAGTACTGGAGTGATATAAGAGGAGCGGCTGATATCAGTCACACATATGATGTAATGTCTCTGGAGGATATAATAGTGCTGGAGTGATATAAGAGGAGCGGCTGATATCAGTCACATATGATGTAATGTCTCTGGGGGATATAATAGTACTGGAGTGATATAAGAGGAGCGGCTGATATCAGTCACACATGATGTAATGTCTCTGGAGGATATAATAGTACTGGAGTGATATAAGAGGAGCGGCTGATATCAGTCACATATGATGTAATGTCTCTGGGGGATATAATAGTACTGGAGTGATATCAGTAGTCAGTACAGATCTCGGGGTGAATCACGGATGTGGGGTACATAACTCCGCACCAGCAGGGCACATGACTTCGCAATAATATTGGATATCGTCCTAAATGAAATACCAACAGCAGCAATTTGTTGAGTCTCAGATTCTTGCACCCACTTGAGAACAAAAAAATACAAGAAGCAGCAGAGAATTGTGCCGGGCGTCTGCCGAGCTCCACATTCTACACCGATCATTTACATTCCAGCACAAGAGAGCGACACCGTAAATCGGGTCAGGTATTCCCCTGGCGAGAAGTGGCTGCCCCGCCATGTGCCCACCAGATACATCCAGACACCTCCTCACGTCCACAGCGATGGGTTATAGCAACGACACCAGAAATTTATAGGTGCTTAATTAACCACGGGCAGCTGGCAGTTGCTGTTCTTCTCCAATGCTTTACACTGCAGCTCTGCTCCATTAGGACACATCTACAATATGTGACTCCAGCTTAGCTACATGATCTAATGGAGTCTGAGGTAGTCTGAAATCTAGCTCGTGTCTTGGAAAATCAGACTTTGGTTACAGGATGACGTTTATTTGGGAGCCTGTCAGCAGGTTGTACACTCGTCATGGGAGACCAAGTGTCCTGTGCTGTCTGCAGGCAGGCAGCCGCTACTACAGAAGAAGCTACCCAGGGTCAAGCGGAACTAACAGAGGTGCAATCTGTCCAGGGCAACGTTCTCAGGAGATCCCATGGCATCAGCAAGAGAGTGTCGTGCTGCTGATGTGTCCAGCTCACAGAAGACTGCCTACACCGATATATTGTAACAAACCCCTCAGCTGTGAGACCAGGGATAGGTCAGGGTGGGTTTTCAGTCTCTGAACATGAATGTTCCCATTCGCTGACAAAGTTGATTAAATATGAAACATTTCTGAAACTTTCGAATAGGAGAAGGTCATGAGAAGTATTCTACTGCAGCCAGGGGCCCCTTACTGCAGCCAGGGGCCCCTTACTGCAGCCTGTAAAGAATCAGATAGAGGCCTCGTAAAACAGCGAGGGAACTATGGCTTCATTCCTTTAGTCTGGAGATACTCCCACATGTAAATGGAGCAAGTCCAATAATAAGAATATATTTGGGAGTTGCTGTTTATGCAATTTCCTGGTATTTTATTGTAGGTTCACCATCCCTACCGCCTTGACACATCAGTCCCCTCCCTTTTCAAGGTGGTTACCGACAGGCGATGCAAGCACGAGGGTGAAGGCTACCCTGACTCAATAGTGCTGCCATCCTCTCCACCCTGGTAAAGATGGAGCCTGATCATGCCACGTCCTCCGCAGCTGCCCTGCATACCCTGGTAAAGATGGAGCCCGATCATGCCACGTCCTCCGCAGCTGCCCTGCATACCCTGGTAAAGATGGAGCCCGATCATGCCACGTCCTCCGCAGCTGCCCTGCATACCCTGTTTTATTGCTCAGTATGAGGTGTTCTTTATATCTGGTGCCACAATGTATGCACAAATCGCAATCTCTGAATTATCCTACTGTGCAAATTAACCCCTTTAAGGACGCAACCATTTTATTTTTTTTCCCCATCCCCACATCGAGACACACAAAACTTTTAATTTTCCCATTGACCGCCGTATGAGGGCTCGTTTTTTTGCACCATTTTGAGTTTCAGCCATAAAAAGAAAAAATTCTGAAAATATTAAATCCTGCAAAAAAAAGTCCCTTGTCCCATAAGGCAATGTGGGAGCAGCGTCGGCAGACATGTCCATGCGCGCCGCTGCTCCGCGCTTTCCCAGGCTACCTGGATTCCTCAGGAAATGTATCATGCATGTGTCACGTTTGTTTGATGATAGGGAATGCACATTCCTCTGGGGTTTTTGGTGTAATAATCCTCCCCCTCCCGCTGGTGCAATAAACACCTGATAACTCTCTGACACTTTGAACCCACTTTGCAGAAATGCAAAAAGAAAAAAATTGCTCCAAAAGTAACTCCCTAATAGAATGGAATCCAATTCTGAAAATAGTCTTTTTTTTTTCTAATGTACAACTGACACACTGTGACAAGCCCTGCATCTGTGACAGGTCAAGATGACCAAGAAGGATTTTCAGCCTCTGGATTTAAACCATGAATGATTTCATTCACTGACCGCAGGCAGAGATCTTGAAATGCCAATTTACATAGTCACTACTAAACTGCAACACAGATGGGAACAGTTTTCGCAAAACGCCACCGATCAGACGTTCTTGGCACCTCCAAGTATAAGGGGAAGTGAAATGCAGAAACTGGGCACCGTAGGCCGCGGCGCGGCACCGTCCTCCCACTGGGACCATAGAATGTCAGATTTTGCTCCACGATATAAATAGATCTGTTACCACGAAGCGCTGGTGGAAAACAAAACGATCACGCGTCGGCGTTCATGCCGAGCCCCTCGATGCAGCGTCTCGCGTCCGGTTACATCCCCCGCGCTGACCAGGTCATAGATCCACCAGTGTCGTGAAAGGATCAAAGGGGGAGGGGCTAATGATACAATAGGGAGGAGCCACTATGTAAAACCAAGAAAAGTCACATGACCCCTTTCTGCAGGAGGGTGGGAAACGTAGCATTACAAGCCAACCATTGAAACGAAAAACCCGTCCACGTAACGCAAGGACGCGCCAGGGTGGGAACCGTTCATAGAGCTCTGGCACAGAACTTCTAATAGGGCTTATAGACAAGGGGTTGTGCGGATCGGAATACCCCTTTAAGGCATTCTGAATTCTAGGGTATGGGCGGCGCACAATCAGCCAGAGTGGAGAGCTAATGTAAACCAGTGGAGAGGGGGGTGTAGGACCACCCCAGGGAACATACCACAGGACACGTGGCGTCTGATGGAAGACACGCTGTATACGCCTCTGTATGGGGTATAAAGAGGTATATACGGCAGCCCTATCCAACTCCAGACAAGACAGAACCGATACATGGCCCTGTGCATGAGCCCCTAATGGGCGACGACATGGCACCACCCACACCCATGCTGCCCATTGCACAGACTTACTGCTGTAATACAAGTCATCTAATATGGGGGTGTAGAAATAGTTTGCATCAGCCCGGGAACAGGGTTGTCAGTGACCAGGCGCCTGACACTCGTCATACGGTAGAAGTGTCTGCGACATATAGAGCGGCGGAGCTCAGCTGTCAGATTGCATCATTGGGTTATTGCTTAACTTGGGCAGAGGAGAGCCCGGCCGCGGGTGTTGCAGGTGCCCCTCCGGCCGCTCCTAATAGCTCAATGTTCTCCGTGCGGGTAATAAGGCCATTTATACCCTGAGCGACTGTAAATCGTCCTAATGTCCCCATAAAGTCAGTAAATCCTCTTTAGAGGAAGTTGGAGATCGAGATCTGAAACATTAAACTTTATGAACCGGGGAGAGTTCTCCGCAAACACCCAAGACAGGTGGAAAACACTGCACGCTGGGAGACCGGTTGTGGCAAGTCCGCCATTGCAGCTCTCATCACCCAGCTTTCCCACACTCCTGAACAGCAAAAAATCCTGCACCAACTTCTGGAAAAGCTGAGTGTCCATATGGACTGGCAGCAAAATATCCTATACTGCCAAGGACTCCTCAAGTACTCAAGAATCTGCCCACACGTAAGGATGGCTGGTGGTCCCCCACACGATCGCAACTTTGAACAGATCTTGCTTTGTTTGGGACGAGGGTCACGTTCTCCAAAAAACAGTCATTTTCAGGGCAGCACAGGTAACCATTACCTGTGCGAGAACTGAAGATTATCCCGAGCGCAGGGATCAGACAGGCCGCTCATTGTTAGGAGACCGGGGGGCACACAATGGAGGTGCCACTTACAAAAAACACAATCTTCCTGCCATCCACTGTCCAAAGGAAGTGGCCGCCCTGTAAACCGGAGGACAGACAGTCCCGGGGGGGGCACGGTAATGAGGGCCGGGGGGGCACGGTAATGAGGGCCACGTTACTGCAGGAATCTAATAAATGACAATGTTAATCACAATATGATGTGGCCCCTCCGCCGCCCGGGATTCATTACCAGTGGTCAGCAATGTTTATGTTCAGTAAACCACAAAGTAACTCGGCCAAAATCAAAATTTGGGAATTCCCTCTGCCCGTGTTTACCGAGAGATCAGGACAAAGCGGGCATTGATGGTGTTGCAGGGTAACGGGTCATATGATCGCCCCCGGTACGTCTTTCTTGTGTCAATCCAAGATACATAAACAAGTATGTTAAGGAATCATGCAGTCTTGTGTAAATAAGAAGTTCTGGAACATTATAATAGACTCTGCATTTCAATTCTTCACAATTATCAAGATACTGGTTTGCTGTCAGTGAATGAAAAATTCTAGTTTACACCCAGAGGCTGATACCCCATTCCTAAAAAGTCCAGGCTGTAACTCAGGACCAGTGCAGGATAAGTAATGTAATGTCTGTACACAGTGACTGCACCAGCAGAATAGTGAGTACAGCTCTGGAGTATAATACAGGATGTAACTCAGGATCAGTACAGGATAAGTAATGTAATGTATGTACACAGTGACTGCACCAGCAGAATAGTGAGTACAGCTCTGGAGTATAATACAGGATGTAACTCAGGATCAGTACAGGATAAGTAATGTAATGTATGTACACAGTGACTCCACCAGCAGAATAGTGAGTACAGCTCTGGAGTATAATACAGGATGTAACTCAGGATCAGTACAGGATAAGTAATGTAATGTATGTACACAGTGACTCCACCAGCAGAATAGTGAGTGCAGCTCCGGAGTATAATACAGGATGTAACTCAGGATCAGTACAGGATAAGTAATGTAATGTATGTACACAGTGACTCCACCAGCAGAATAGTGAGTGCAGCTCTGGAGTATAATACAGGATGTAACTCAGGATCAGTAATGTAATGTCTGTACACAGTGACTCCACCAGCAGAATAGTGAGTGCAGCTCTGGAGTATAATACAGGATGTCACTCAGGATCAGTACAGGATAAGTAATGTAATGTATGTACACAGTGACTCCACCAGCAGCATAGTGAGTGCAGCTCTGGAGTATAATACAGGATGTCACTCAGGATCAGTACAGGATAAGTAATGTAATGTATGTACACAGTGACTCCACCAGCAGAATAGTGAGTGCAGCTCTGGAGTATAATACAGGATATAACTCAGGATCAGTACAGGATGAGTAATGTAATGTATGTACACAGTGACTCCACCAGCAGAATAGTGAGTGCAGCTCTGGAGTATAATACAGGATATAACTCAGGATCAGTACAGGATAAGTAATGTAATGTATGTACACAGTGACTCCACCAGCAGAATAGGGAGTGCAGCTCTGGAGTATAATACAGGATATAACTCAGGACCAGTGCAGGATAAGTAATGTAATGTATGTACACAGTGACTCCACCAGCAGAATAGGGAGTGCAGCTCTGGAGTATAATACAGGATGTAACTCAGGATCAGTACAGGATAAGTAATGTAATGTATGTACACAGTGACTCCACCAGCAGAATAGTGAGTGCAGCTCTGGATTATAATACAGGATGTAACTCAGGATCAGTACAGGATAAGTAATGTAATGTCTGTACACAGTGACTCCACCAGCAGAATAGTGAGTGCAGCTCTGGAGTATAATACAGCATATAATCAGGATCAGTACAGGATAAGTAATGTAATGTATGTACACAGTGACTCCACCAGCAGAATAGTGAGTGCAGCTCTGGAGTATAATACAGGATGTAACTCAGGATCAGTACAGGATAAGTAATGTAATGTATGTACACAGTGACTCCACAAGCAGAATAGGGAGTGCAGCTCTGGAGTATAATACAGGATGTAACTCAGGATCAGTACAGGATAAGTAATGTAATGTATGTACACAGTGACTCCACCAGCAGAATAGTGAGTGCAGCTCTGGAGTATAATACAGGATGTAACTTAGGATCAGTACAGGATAAGTAATGTAATGTCTGTACACAGTGACTCCACCAGCAGAATAGGGAGTGCAGCTCTGGAGTATAATACAGGATGTAACTCAGGATCAGTACAGGATAAGTAATGTAATGTCTGTACACAGTGACTCCACCAGCAGGATAGTGAGTGCAGCTCTGGAGTATAATACAGGATATAACTCCGGATCAGTACAGGATAAGTAATGTAATGTCTGTACACAGTGACTCCACCAGCAGAATAGTGAGTGCAGCTCTGGAGTATAATACAGGATGTAACTCAGGATCAGTACAGGATAAGTAATGTAATGTATGTACACAGTGACTCCACCAGCAGAATAGTGAGTGCAGCTCTGGAGTATAATACAGGATGTAACTCAGGATCAGTACAGGATAAGTAATGTAATGTATGTACACAGTGACTCCACCAGCAGAATAGGGAGTGCAGCTCTGGAGTATAATACAGGATGTAACTCAGGATCAGTACAGGATAAGTAATGTAATGTATGTACACAGTGACACCACCAGCAGAATAGTGAGTGCAGCTCTGGAGTATAATACAGGATGTAACTCAGGACCAGTACAGGATAAGTAATGTATGTACACAGTGATTCCACCAGCGGAATAGTGAGTGCAGCTCTGGAGTATAATACAGGATGTAACTCAGGATCAGTACAGGATAAGTTATGTAATGTTTGTACACAGTGACTCCACCAGCAGAATAGTGAGTGCAGCTCTGGAGTATAATACAGGATGTAACTCAGGATCAGTACAGGATAAGTAATGTAATGTATGTACACAGTGACTGCACCAGCAGAATAGTGAGTACAGCTCTGGAGTATAATACAGGATGTAACTCAGGATCAGTACAGGATAAGTAATGTAATGTATGTACACAGTGACTCCACCAGCAGAATAGTGAGTACAGCTCTGGAGTATAATACAGGATGTAACTCAGGATCAGTACAGGATAAGTAATGTAATGTATGTACACAGTGACTCCACCAGCAGAATAGTGAGTGCAGCTCCGGAGTATAATACAGGATGTAACTCAGGATCAGTACAGGATAAGTAATGTAATGTATGTACACAGTGACTCCACCAGCAGAATAGTGAGTGCAGCTCTGGAGTATAATACAGGATGTAACTCAGGATCAGTACAGGATAAGTAATGTAATGTATGTACACAGTGACTCCACCAGCAGCATAGTGAGTGCAGCTCTGGAGTATAATACAGGATGTCACTCAGGATCAGTAATGTAATGTATGTACACAGTGACTCCACCAGCAGAATAGTGAGTGCAGCTCTGGAGTATAATACAGGATATAACTCAGGATCAGTACAGGATGAGTAATGTAATGTATGTACACAGTGACTCCACCAGCAGAATAGTGAGTGCAGCTCTGGAGTATAATACAGGATATAACTCAGGATCAGTACAGGATAAGTAATGTAATGTATGTACACAGTGACTCCACCAGCAGAATAGGGAGTGCAGCTCTGGAGTATAATACAGGATATAACTCAGGACCAGTGCAGGATAAGTAATGTAATGTATGTACACAGTGACTCCACCAGCAGAATAGGGAGTGCAGCTCTGGAGTATAATACAGGATGTAACTCAGGATCAGTACAGGATAAGTAATGTAATGTCTGTACACAGTGACTCCACAAGCAGAATAGGGAGTGCAGCTCTGGAGTATAATACAGGATGTAACTCAGGATCAGTACAGGATAAGTAATGTAATGTATGTACACAGTGACTCCACCAGCAGAATAGTGAGTGCAGCTCTGGATTATAATACAGGATGTAACTCAGGATCAGTACAGGATAAGTAATGTAATGTCTGTACACAGTGACTCCACAAGCAGAATAGGGAGTGCAGCTCTGGAGTATAATACAGGATGTAACTCAGGATCAGTACAGGATAAGTAATGTAATGTATGTACACAGTGACTCCACCAGCAGAATAGTGAGTGCAGCTCTGGAGTATAATACAGGATGTAACTTAGGATCAGTACAGGATAAGTAATGTAATGTCTGTACACAGTGACTCCACCAGCAGAATAGGGAGTGCAGCTCTGGAGTATAATACAGGATGTAACTCAGGATCAGTACAGGATAAGTAATGTAATGTCTGTACACAGTGACTCCACCAGCAGAATAGTGAGTGCAGCTCTGGAGTATAATACAGGATGTAACTCAGGATCAGTACAGGATAAGTAATGTAATGTATGTACACAGTGACTGCACCAGCAGAATAGTGAGTACAGCTCTGGAGTATAATACAGGATGTAACTCAGGATCAGTACAGGATAAGTAATGTAATGTATGTACACAGTGACTCCACCAGCAGAATAGTGAGTGCAGCTCTGGAGTATAATACAGGATGTAACTCAGGATCAGTACAGGATAAGTAATGTAATGTCTGTACACAGTGACTCCACCAGCAGGATAGTGAGTGCAGCTCTGGAGTATAATACAGGATATAACTCCGGATCAGTACAGGATAAGTAATGTAATGTCTGTACACAGTGACTCCACCAGCAGGATAGTGAGTGCAGCTCTGGAGTATAATATAGGATATAACTCCGGATCAGTACAGGATAAGTAATGTAATGTCTGTACACAGTGACTCCACCAGCAGAATAGTGAGTGCAGCTCTGGAGTATAATACAGGATGTAACTCAGGATCAGTACAGGATAAGTAATGTAATGTATGTACACAGTGACTCCACCAGCAGAATAGTGAGTGCAGCTCTGGAGTATAATACAGGATGTAACTCAGGACCAGTACAGGATAAGTAATGTATGTACACAGTGATTCCACCAGCGGAATAGTGAGTGCAGCTCTGGAGTATAATACAGGATGTAACTCAGGATCAGTACAGGATAAGTTATGTAATGTTTGTACACAGTGACTCCACCAGCAGAATAGTGAGTGCAGCTCTGGAGTATAATACAGGATGTAACTCAGGATCAGTACAGGATAAGTAATGTATGTACACAGTGATTCCACCAGCGGAATAGTGAGTGCAGCTCTGGAGTATAATACAGGATGTAACTCAGGATCAGTACAGGATAAGTTATGTAATGTTTGTACACAGTGACTCCACCAGCAGAATAGTGAGTGCAGCTCTGGAGTATAATACAGGATGTAACTCAGGATCAGTACAGGATAAGTAATGTAATGTATGTACACAGTGACTCCACCAGCAGAATAGTGAGTGCAGCTCTGGAGTATAATACAGGATGTAACTCAGGATCAGTACAGGATAAGTAATGTAATGTATGTACACAGTGACTCCACCAGCAGAATAGTGAGTGCAGCTCTGGAGTATAATGCAGGATATAACTCCGTACCTACGCATGTAATGTAAACAACTCAACATTTTAGGGTGACTACTCTATATGTAAAGTAGAATATTGTGGCCATATCCTTTAAACCGGAGCTTCAAATTGTTCATCTTAAATACAGGTAGGTGGGGGGGGGGGGGGGGAATCAAGAATGATCTTTCACACGCCAGTCTTAATATAAACAGCCCTTTAGTAGATGTGCACCTAACATAAGGGGTGCGGCTTCTTAATAAATTAGGCGTATCTCAGGCGAAACGTGTCAGAAAGGGACATTTTCGCCAGCTGAAAGCTGGTATAGATAGTAAATTTGTCGGCTGCAGGTTTGTTTCTGGGTTTTTTAAGTGGTGAAGGCGCGTGAAACAGCACGAGTTGGCAAATTATTGCAGAAATATGGTTTGCGCCAGTTTCCGACTTCCTAATGCCATGGTACTGGAGCTCCATTGTGTCTCAAATTGCAGCACCCTCAACTTGCCACCCCAGTCTTTGCAGAAAAGACCCGTTGTGCTTTGCAGAAGAAGGTGTAGCCTTAATATCATTCACTTTGGCAGCCGAGTGGTAAACGCAGCTCTGGATGTGATTGGAGAGGATATGAGATGGAAGGGTCAGACTTCGCCTTTTTTTGTATCACACACTAAACCTTCCAGTAAATCAGCCCCGTCACAACCCGTCCTCAAACGGTTAAACCTCAGGATGAACCGCTCTGCAGCTCTCACGAAGCATTAGTCGTAGAATATCCCTTTCCAGGAATCAATAGTAAGCGCAGGATAAATATAACTCATCGGGGGCCAAAACCGGAGCAACACGTG